>NC_083467.1:3067500-3070000 GCF_030014155.1 Tachysurus vachellii
CAGCTTGCTGGTGGAGGGAGGGCATAGATATATACACTAGATGTCGCCTTGTATACAGCAGTACATTGGAACGAATGCGACAATAGAGCCGCCATCTTGGTACAGGGGACCCCCTCCTCTTAATGCATTAGCGTCAATGTAGGCAAAGAAATAAAATCACCATAAATCGTCATGAATGCCATTTCTAGTTTTTTTTTTTGGTTCGTTCCAAAGGTCAGACATGTATTTATCATTAAGTCCAGAGAAAATTTAAGGTTTTGATATTAAGATAATCTACTTTTTCACAATATAATGCATAGTGCTAGTAGGTGTAAGTTTATTAGTTACATTCTTCCACTTGAGTAAACTTCAAATGAACAATCACTACTTACCTTATAGCCTACTGCATGGAACACTGCTACAATGGTGTAAAAAAATCTTAAAAAGTTTGCTTTTTTAAAAAACAAAAAGATTTCCAATACAAACTACAAATGAAGTCGGGACACAATTGTTTCTGTCCTTGATTATTTTTTATAGTCTTGGTCCTGGCTGTGGTTATTTTCATGGATATTCTTCAGTTCATTTTTGAATATCAGTGGTCATCTTTAGTTAGTCATGTACCTAACATCGTTGGATGTACGTCTGGCTCGATTAACGATGTGGATAAAGAAAAAAAAAACGACTTAATGTCGTTTAATAATGTCAAAATAATGATGTTTGTTCGGTTGTGTGCGTATAAATCAAAGAAAGTAGGCCAATTACTTCAAATCTCTTCAAGTTATATAACGGAAATAAAGTCCTCGCCATGTTCATCATTTATGTTCCTCATGTTCTTCAGCTTTTAATGTCACCGTCTTTTAAAACCCACCGTTTTTATTCAATTTTTTTATTTTAATTTTATATCATTAACATATTAGCTGGAATTAAATGGCAAGTAGTCCTTTCTTTCTTTTTCTTTACCTCTCCTCCATCGCTTCAGCTCATTTTCCAGCCGCTGGATGATGACCTTCAGACCTCTGTTCTTCTCCTTCTCCTTCTCGTACTTCTTCTTCCACTCCTCGGCTGTCAGCTCCATGTTGACAGACACCGTGTTCTTGATGGTCTTGGCTCTGAGAGAGAGAGAGAGAGAGAGAGAGAGAGAGCTATTGGCTTTAATGAATACCCATAAAAGTAATTACAACTATCATTTTTTTTCTTCACCTCTGGCCGAACATAAGAGTAGATTTGGTCTCGGCCTCGTTGAAAACAGACGGCGAGCAGCAGATGATGATGGTGGTCCTGCAGTTTCCACCGAGAGAGTCCTGTAGGATTCGCGTCATCTTACTGTCTCTGTACGGCACGTGTGTCTTCTGCAGGAGGAAAAGCGTTGACGTTAAAGTGGGAGACGATAAAAAAACAGCACACAGACATGCAAAATACACACACAGACATGAAACGCTGTCGTTATAGATGTGTCATAAGTAGGGTTGCAAAATTCTGGGAATTTTCAAGGCTGGAAACTTTCCATGGGAATTAATGGGAATATATGGGAATTAATGGGAATATATGGGAATTAACGGGAATATATGGGAATTAACAGGAATATATGGAAATAAACTGGGAATTTTAAAAAAAATGCAGAGTTGCCTATAACAAGGAACTTAAATGTAGTTTAAAAAATCTTAACAGCATAATTTTGTTTAAAACAATAAGATTTAATGCAATTTAAGTTGAATTTCTACCCTGCGTTCCTCGGTCACTTGCACACAGCACACTGGTTACTGGAGGACCATTGAGGCCAAACCCTCCTGTATGTACTTGCATTCTTCCATAACATGCACAGTAACACTTTATTTAACTAGCTGCTTACTAGCATGAATATTAATAGAATATTGGCTATTTATTAGTACTTATTAAGCACATATTAATGCCTTATTCTGCATGACCTTATTCTACATTCTTAATTGTACCCAATACCTAAACTTAATAACTACCTTACTAACTCTTAATAAGCAGTAAATTAGGAGTGTTACCACATGCACAGATAATTTGATGACCCTCCCCCTCCCCCTCACACTCACTCCCCCTGAAAAAAAAAATCCTCTATAAAATGTTTTTTACAATTATTAAGTTTATTATGTTTATTACAAGCATAATAATGTTTATTATGCTTTTGTGTTACTCAATGAAATAATCAATTAAAGTTCTAATTACAATTAAATCAGTCAAGACGTCATTTTTAAAATTTGTATTACCTTGCTTTAGAGTATTTAAAGTTGTGTTTCTGTTCTACAGCTCTTTAAATCTAAATGGTGAAGTTATAATAATGTATATTTAAAGAAAAAATATCAATATTAGATATGGATTAGGGATGTAAAGGAAGACATAAACGTATCCTGATGCATCCTAAATGAACACAAATACACCAACGGATAGTAAGTGCGCTATTAAAATGCTTATCAGAAAGCTGCAGACGTACGGCGTGCATCAGGTAGCATTACCAGGTTCCAGAAAATGCAGAGGATGTGTCTCAGAAATGTGT
>NC_083467.1:3075000-3117500 GCF_030014155.1 Tachysurus vachellii
GAATGAATAATTATTGTTGATATACTACTACTACTACTACTAATAATAATAACAACAATAGATATTATTTTTATTATTGTTGTTACTATTATTATTATTATTATTATTATTATTATTATTATTATTATATGCTTAAAATGACCTAAAATGAAATGTTTAATAGAAAAATGCCTAAAAATATTTTTTCATGTTCACTAGTAATTTTAGTGTGTATTGTGCACTTTTAAACAAACAAACAAACACACAAACAAATAAATAAATAAATAATAACCAGTCAACACTAAGCATGGCTGAATGTGAGAGCAGTGACATGGAAAATTATCGGAGTTGACACACACACATATGGTCAACATACTCATTTCACTCTGCCACCATGTGTCTATGCTCCTGTACACACTCACACCTACCAGCAATGTTCTTGAACACACACACACACACACACACACACACACACACACACACAAACAAACATAAAAAAACAGATAAGGCAAAGGAATTTTAAAAGGTCTTTCTTGGTTTGTCTGTTACCTTGATGTGAAACTCAAGGTCCTCATCCATGGAGTAAATGTGGTCAAAGATGTCCTGAGAGATGCGAGGAATGATGCCTTTACGTGCCGAGTCATGAAGGTTCCCCTGTGTGAAGCGGATATCAACCAAAACACATACATGTTAGTATGTTACAGTACATGCAGGTAAACAAATGATATTTAATTATCTATACTAAAAAGAGAACATGTAGTCAGATAGATTAAAGAATTATGTATAGTTTATGTATAGTTTACGTAAAAAAATTACGTTACTTAACAAAACAAATTTAATTTAAATCTTTAATTTAAATGACTAGATTGAGTTCGAATAGCGTAAAATGTCACTCATTTCAATCACATGGAACTGAAGTACGAATTTTAATAAAGTAAATAAATGTTTTTCCACTGTATTGAACTGAACCTAAAATCTGTATAAAAAAACTTTGAGATGTGGCCTGAACCTTTCCAATCTCTATATTGAGCCCAACGCTCTCATGAACCAGAAACATTTCACACAATAAACCGTAAAAATTGATTAATTTAACGATATTATTTTATCAACTAATGAACACAAGCATGGAAATGAATGAAGGGGCTAGACAGAGGGACGAGTAAATAAATCTTATACAGCGTAAAGATTTTGAGATCACTGGAATAGACAAAATAGAGAAAAAATATATATTTGACTCCAAGGAAGTTCCTATTTCATCTCATATTTAATCAAATTTGCTTCATATCAGAGTGAGAGTGAATATCATATGAATATCAAATGTCACTGATTGTAATGCAATAAAACGTTCCAACAGATTTATAATAAAATATATTGAAATTGATTTATGGAACGTTCAGTAATACAAAAATCTTTAGACGACGCTTACGTTTCATTTAGCGCGTATTTGGGACTGCGTGCAAATCTGTGCAGTAACTACAGAGCCGAGTCTATATTCAGCTCGATGAAAGAAATGGTCTGTTTCCAGGGAAACAGCTGCTACTGATTGGCACTGATCATGTGGCATATTGTGAGAACTGCGAGCTAGTCACACCTTGTCGTTATTTTAGCCCAGCTGCACTTTTTAAAGGCCGGAGACGTATAGATTAAATCAGGGGAAGGGTTAAAGCCTCATGAATATACTGCAGCATATTACACACAATATGAAACATTACTCCTCAAAGCGAGATCTTGTTCATCCGGAAGCGATCGCTGGTGCAAGGAAGAAAATTGGTCTGAGCGTGTCATCAACTGTTTAAATCGACTTTCACAATGTTCACAAGGCTCCATCAACGTTAAACCGAATCAAGTGACTAATCGAATGGATTAATAACAACAAGAATCCAGTAATAAACACGCACTGATTACAGAAACACTGACACAATCATTATTCTCCAGTCTAGACTGGCATTTCCTGTCCTTCTGTAAACCGACACCTTTAACAGTGGTTTCAGTACAGCTCTTTGACCCAGATTACACAAATCAAAATGCCTATCGAATGCTGCCGCCGACTGAACATCGGAGCTCAGCCCTGAAACAGGAAGACCTGTCACTGCCGGTCAATGGTAGGACTAATGACCTGATGAATATTAGCATTATTAACAGAACCCGCTGCCTTTTAACAGGGCGGCTTCTTTCACTCACAGTTTTTTTTTTGGTCTCCAATCACAAAGCAAAGCTAATATTTTCTCTCATCAGCATGCCTTTTACTAAGGAATCCCTCTGGGATTCCTGGGATGGTTAATGAGAAGTTTAATTCCAGTTAAAACCTTTTTCTCAATTTATTATTTTTTTATGAGGAACTGAGGAAGCAACGCTTGGGTTAAGGCTCTGAGTTGTTGATCGGAGGATCGGGGTTCAAGGCCCAGCACAGCCAAGCTGCCACTGCTGGGCCCTTGAGCAAGGCCCTCAACCCTCCCTGCTCCATTGGTGCTGTATCATAGCTGCCCCTGCACTCTGACCCCCAACCTCCTCAGTTGGGGTATGTGAAGAAAAGAATTCCACTGTGCTGTGATGTATATGTGGCGATAATAAAGGCTTCTATGCCCCGTTCTTCTTCTAAAAAGTTGTTTATTCATAAAATATACACACTGTGGCTTGCATGGAGTCTCGTGCCAGTGGCTTTATGATTTACAGAACTTAGACAGTTCCTTAGACAATTTTCTTACCTCCATGGTGTGGGTTTTCCCAGATGAAGTCTGGCCATAGGCAAAAATGGTTCCGTTGTATCCATTGAGAACGTCTGATAGGAAAATGAGTCGAATCTCAACAAATCTCAAGAACATTTTAGTGTAGAATGTTAGCGTACATACAGTGGGTATAATGGGTCACAAATTAAAGGAAACAATTACTTTGTAAGGTTAATTGTCTCTGAAATACCCTTAAATACTAATCTATGTCAGGGAAATACCCTTAAATACTAATCTATGTCAGGGAAATACCCTTAAATACTAATCTATGTCAGGGAAATACCCTTAAATACTAATCTATGTCTCTGAAATACCCTTAAATACTAATCTATGTCAGGGAAATACCCTTAAATACTAATCTATGTCTCTGAAATACCCTTAAATACTAATCGTAAGGTTAATTAGCCACTAGAACAGCTTTGAAGTGCCTGAGCCTTTAATTATACAGTCTCTGTAATTATTTCTTCAAGATTTGAATGCTCTTTATGTCTCTTTTCTTTTGAGGGACCAAAACCATGCAAACAAAACCATGCTTTTTCCAGGTTTTCCATTAATTTGTCAGCGGTTTGGAATTCTTATCTGAAAAAACATTAGACTGCTAATATTAACATGCATACAGTACAAGACACAATTAACACAATTCTGTCAAATTTTTCAAAAAGGATTAGAAAATAATCAAATCTCCCAAATGAAATGATAGAAATAGGTCAGATATCACGATCCATCACATTAGCGTTGTCATATGACTAGGGGAAAAAAAATTAGGATTTATTTTTTTCTCAAATGCATCATACCTTTAACGATCTGCTTAGCACAGGCATCGTAGACCAGCTCTTGGTTTGTGTTTGGAGGAAGAACTCGATCAAACACGTAAGGCTTACCCTGTCAAAGTCAACAGAGATTCATTTAGAGACACATATAGTTTAATCATTTATTATTTAAAACTATATCACAATTAAATGCCATATTAATTCTGTTTATTATGTTGTTTATTTCTAAGCAATTCATCTTTACTTTAACCATCGTTTTAGAGCAACGACACTGATAAGAGACGGGCAGGTTGAACGGTTAGCGCTCTGTAGTCTAAATATCTAAAGCCCTAAGTGCCATAGCTGAAATACAACAATAAAAATAAACAACACAGTATCTATTTCTGTAGCTTTACTTATTCTACGAAATAGCATTTATGCCAACCCTACAACCTCGACACAAAGAAAAGTCTCGTGGGTATTAAAGTAGTCCACATCATACAAGGCTTTAAGCTCCTCCTACCCCAGCTGTCAATCATTCCTGACTGTCTCATCCACTTTCTGATTCTTTGTTTAGGGCAAAATGTTGTGGACATCATATTTTATGTGAGGAAAAAAAGCAGTTATAGACTGAAGAAAAGCTGAAAAACTGAAGATAGAAAAGAAGATATAATTAAGTGGCATAGACAGGGAAGAAAATGCCCTTAAATACTAATGTGTCTCTGAAATACCCTTAAATACTAATCTGTGTCTCTGAAATACCCTTAAATTCTAACGTGTTAATAAAATACCCTTAAATAGTAACCTGTGTTAAAAAAAATACACCCTTAAAACTAATCTGTGTTAATGAAATACCCTTGAATACTAATCTATGTCAGGGAAATACCCTTAAATATTAATGTGTCTCTGAAATACCCTTAAATACTAACCTGTGTTAATAAAATACCCTTAAATAGTAATGTGTTAAAAAAATACCCTTAAATAGTAATCTGTGTTAAAAAAAATACCCTTAAATATTAATCTGTGTTAATCAAATACCCTTAAATACTAATCTATGTCAGGGAAATACCCTTAAATACTATTGTGTCTCTGAAATACCCTTAAATACTATTCTCTGTCAGGGAAATACCCTTAAATACTATTCTGTGTCACTGAAATACCCTTAAATACTAACCTGTGGTAATAAAATACCCTTAAATACTAATCTATGTCAGGGAAATACCCTTAAATACTAATCTGTGTCTCTGAAATACCCCTAATACTAAGGTATATTAGTGAAATACCCTTAAATACTAATGTGTCTCTGAAATACCCTTAAATACTATTCTGTGTCTCTGAAATACCCTTAAATACTAACCTGTGGTAATAAAATACCCTTAAATACTAATCTATGTCAGGGAAATACCCTTAAATACTAATCTGTGTCTCTGAAATACCCCTAATACTAATGTGTATTAGTGAAATACCCTTAAATATTATTGTGTCTCTGAAATACCCTTAAATACTATTCTGTGTCTCTGAAATACCCCTAATACTAATGTGTATTAGTGAAATACCCTTAAATACTAATGTGTCTCTGAAATACCCTTAAATACTAACCTGTGTTAATAAAATACCCTTAAATACTAACCTGTGTTAATAAAATACCCTTAAATACTAATCTGTCTCTCTGAAATACCCTTAAATACTAATACAGTATGTGTCTCTGAACTACCCCTAATACTAATCTGTGTCAGAGAAAAACCTTATATTACGTTAAGAACAAACTTCATACATAAAGAAAGCTGTTGAAACTATTTCAGACATTTGACCGTCATGTGATCTTGATACATTTTAGATCAAATTCTAAATCTTATTACTTCAAAGTAAAAAAAGGTTAAAAAAAAAAAAAAGGTCCATTTTATTGAAAGCCTCTGTGATGTACTGAAGACCAATAACCGGTAATCAGAAGCTTCATTTGAGAATCAATTTCACGTGACTCATGAATCAACATGTTGGAAGTGTAACGTTAACGTTGTGTCACACTCTGAGGTCCTTTGTTATGAGGCACACAGGGGTCCAGGGACCTCAAAAGCTTTCTCTGAACAGACCCTGTCGCCACGGAAACTGCTGTCTAGCTCCCTGATTGGCTGTCAGATAAGACTAGGTGGCAGGGGGATGGAAAGTGTGACTGAAAGGATAGAAACATGATTGCTGGTGTGTCTTGATGCATAAACATATCTCAATCAGTCAGATAACAGTGACGGCATCTTGTTCGGGGCGTGATTTATAACATCAGTATTAATCAGTGCTGTCTTTTATAGGGACCAGGAGTAAATCATTCTATAATGGGATCTGTTTCAAAAACAGTGCTTTTCTCTTAATAAATCTTAATTAAATCTTATACACTGTAACTGAAAACTATCAGTACAATATAATACAAACGTACAACATCTATACTGTAAAATAAGTGCCAATGTGCTGCACAGAATATACGTCTGAGCTAATCTAACCTACAGTTGCTACACACCCTACAGTTGAGCTGAGCTACACACCCTACAGTTTACAGAGAGATTCTGTGAGCAAGCAAACCCCCACACGTGTGCAGGAAACACACACGCATGCACGCATACGGACGAAGCATCAAAACGGCGTCTACATTCGGTCAATAATTGATGCCGGGTCTCTGGGGAGAGTCAGGGCCTTTCCGCAGGGCAGCTGTGCAGCTGCAGAACTCAATCTTTCCATTCCAAGGCTTAAGGACATCAATACTCTAAAGCGTCTCCCTAAATCTCTAAACAAATACTGTGTCAATAACAACACAGCCACAAATAGTTACAAAACTCAGTTCTGCCATGTGAATAAGGAATCTAATGAATAAGGCAGAGCACTGGATATTGCATCTGTTTCCAAAGTACCTGAAGCTCAGGTGTTTGGTATAGATGTCACACTACGCACCAAACAATATCGATATTCTCCGAGTAATAAATACATTAATGAGACAGACCTCAAAAGCAAAAAAAAAAAACATTCAGCATTTCAGATAGCAAGGCAATCATACATGAAATACAAATATGTGTGTGTTTGTGTGTGTGTGTGTGTGTGTGTGTGTGTGTGTGTTTGTGTGTGTGTGTGTGTGTCTCAAGCGCAGAATAAATATTCACACCTCTTCCACACCCTCATCACAGAAACACACATTTCATGCACACTGAGCTAATCTTGTACGAGCTTGCAGATGAAATGAGGAGGAAAATTGAACAGATCAAACATGGAGAAAGACCCGAGACCATAAGCTCTGAGCAACAGTGGATTTGACATCATGGAAAATCATTTTAAATAAATCGAATTGCGAAAAAAAAAACACAACATTGTGCATAAAAATAACATGAACTCACCTATTAGATCAAAGATAAATAATCCATTATATTTAAAATTCTATTAGTCTGTTTTATTTTATTATCTATAATTTTCTACTTTAATTACGACAAGTATTTTATTTAGTGTATAAAGGTGATTTTAGATATGTATTTATTATTATTATTATTATTATTATTATTATTATTATTATTATTATTAAAATAGGAGTAATATTTTTAATGTAAGTATATTGTAATATATCATAATCTGTGAGTAATAATAATACTGTTTATTTCACCTACATTAATTGAGTTTCGCAATAAATTTATAATCAAATTCAGAATAAATTCAGCCAGTAAAGCACCTTGACCCGAAGTGAACTGAATACAAATCAGAAAATCAAAGTAGACTGAAATTGAACATATTTAAAGTATAAATATAAAGTATATTTTGAATAAAATGATTAATATCCGTTCTATCCATCTTCAAACCAATTTTTATTATTTCTATCGTCATGATTAAAGTGTCATTGAATAAAACAGCTTCCATAGACAAACATTTTAAAAAGATGGAAATGCCCAGATACACATAACAATGCATTAATATATACTTTGTGCTCAGTTCCTTCGGACGACACTAAAATCTGGTAAAAAAGAAAACATGACCATCCCTTTTTCCGCATTTCCAGTTATGTTAATATCATTTAGTCTAGTGGTGAAACCCCCAGCACCCCAGAGATCACTAAAGCCTCCAGGCTGAAAAGCAGGATACAAAGAACAGTTCACCACCTCATAACGCTCGCTAATGAGCCACAGCTAGATGTCCAGGGACAGTAATATATGTGCATGTATTAAAACCCTGTTCAACAGATCAACACGTTCACAAACACACACAAGTATTAGGGTTTTGCAAAAGAACAAAACATTAATGCATTATAAATCTGTAGGATTTATACTAGCAGGTTTATTAGCATATGAATAGAGTGAACAGATTTGCTCTGAAGGATATCGATTTTGGAGGATTACAAACGTTCCATTAGTCGCTGATGGGGGGAAAAAGACGCATTAACTAGGTTTATACCTATATATACATTCACCGAGAACATTATTAGTGTTAACACTACTAATACTAATACTAGATAAAGGCATCGCTTTGCTCTCAAAAAAGGCCTGGATTCCACAAGATGTTGGAAATGTTCCTTTTGGTCGGCTTATGTTTACTGTATAACTGCATCAGACAGTTACTGCAGATTCTCCAGAATCTCTACCACATCCAAAATAATGTTCTACTGGATTCAGATCCAGTGACTGGGAAGATCTCTAAAGAACATTGAGCTTGTTGTCATGTTCATGAAACAAGTTTCTGTGCATTTTCATAAAAGTTTCCATTATAAAAAATGAGTAAATGGTGGTTATGAAGGGATGCACATGATCAGGAACTGTACTCAAATAGGCCCAAAGGGTGGCAAAAAACATTCCCCATACACCATTACACCAGCTCCACCAGCCTGGACTGTTCACACAAGGACTGTCCATGGGTTCATGGTGTCGATGCCAAATTCAGACCCTACCATCTACAGAAATCCAGATTCATCGGATTGATTCTGTGATGGGGGGCACGGTGACTTAGTGGTTAGCACGTTCGCCTCACACCTCCAGGGTCGGGGTTCGATTCCCGCCTCCACCTTGTGTGTGGAGTTTGCATGTTCTCCCCGTGCCTCGGGGGTTTCCTCCGGGTACTCCGGTTTCCTCCCCCGGTCCAAAGACATGCATGGTAGGTTGATTGGCATCTCTGGAAAATTGTCCGTAGTGTGTGATTGCGTGAGTGAATGAGAGTGTGTGTGTGTGCCCTGTGATGGGTTGGCACTCTGTCCAGGGTGTATCCTGCCTTGATGCCCGATGACGCCTGAGATAGGCACAGGCTCCCCGTGACCCGAGGTAGTTCGGATAAGCGGTAGAAGATGAATGAATGAATGAATGAATGAATGATTCTGTGATACAAAATGCCACATGATTGGTTGTTTTGGAACGGCGTGACTGAGCAGGAGTACATGTAGTTTTATTTCCTCACAGCCTCACAGACACTTTAATCTCACCCACTCCATCTGTATTCGCAGCACGAATATCAAGCAAGAGAAATGTCTTTCTTATGTCACTTCTATAGCAATTTTCTCTCATTATGTCACTTGACAGCTTCGCTATTTTATGCCTTTTGTGTGAATTTGAACGGATCCCTGAACAAGCTCAGCAGAAGAATGCAAAATTGTCAGAATGCATTTAAGACGATTTAGTTCTGCTGTAATGTTATTTGTATTAAAGCGCTATCTACTGTACTGTGCTAACTACTATCTACTGTATATTATTCAATGACTACAGAGTAATTAATGGGAAGGGCGTGTGTGTAGTTTTGAAATAAATTTGTGACACTTCCTGTCCACCAAAAATGTCAAACATCTAACAATATGAGCAAAGGTACGATTTTATTCTGAGCTAAAACAAACAAACAAAATAATAATAAATAAATAATAAATAATAGCTCAATGGCCACTACACACGTGATAAATACCTATTTTCTTGTTACACACAAATTAAGTACATGCTCTATTTACATTTTGATAAACAACTAGTGTTGTGCATAATTCGATGAAACTAACAATGCAGACCAGTAATATAGCTAAATTTTCAATGAATGCCATTGCAAGATGATTAGAATCCAACCATATACCTCAGTAGCCATTCATGCCAGTTCATTCATAAAGGATTCTATTAAATTGTGTACTAAACTCTGGTTAACTTTTAGTATTTGCTTATATTAATGTCATAGTCAATATACATATATAGAGATAGAGACAGAGATGGTTTGTAATAATCAGTAAAACTAATTGTGCAGAAAATTCTCTTCACTTGGCTTTAAATGAAATTAGGCCGTGTTCCACAAGAAAACAACGCAGACAAGATTAGACTGAGTAGATTAGATTATAAAAGAGATAATATACAGGGGTTATGGGTTCATTTTAGGCTGAATTAGATTAGCTAGATACTGAATTGTTCCATGTAGAAAAGCTGACATTCAACTCATTAAATAATTTTTTTTTTAAAAATATAAAAATAAAAATATTTATTTAAAAATATACTATGATTACCAGCCGATTTCAAGACAACAAAAAAATAAATAAATATATTTATATTATACACGTATATATACAATTTGTTCATTTTAATTCTTTTATTTATGTTTGTATAGAAATGCACAGATTATTTTGGTTTTTTATAAAAAAATAAATAAATAAATAAATAAAAATATATATTTATATATATCTGTGCATTTCTATACAAACATAAATAAAAGAATTAAAATGAAAAATTGTTGAATAAACAAACAAACAAACAAACAAACAAACAAATTAATGAATACGAAAATATGTCTGGACAAAAATTTCATCTTGAGAGTCAATACATGAGCAAAATGATATGTTTTAGTGCTCTCTTGGACTGATAATAGACTAATTAATCTGTAGAAATTAAATCTGTGTGAACAAAATTGATTGCTTTGAAGATTTTAAAGACTCCAAAACCCACATTTACTTCACATCATCGCACTCATTTTGGTCATTCGGAAACGTGGCGGCTTTGTGATGTGGACGTCTGAGCCGGGTTAAAGACAGCCGAGACGATCACACGATCGCTCACTAAATAGAGAACATCCCAAGCTTTTGTCTGAACCTTTCGTCAGTGTTATGCTAAGACTTTGTCATGCAATCATGACATCATCAGCATGAAAACACAATGCAATTTGGTTATACTTGTAACAAAAAACCCTCAAATGTGCTTGTAATCAAAAGAAGCCTCGCTTACAGGAGAAGATCCTGCATTGTTTTAAAATATCCGGTGCAAAATGAATGCTTAGTTTCAGATTGCAATGTTAATTTCTTTATATTAATATTTTAGATATTGTTTTGTATTTTGTCTGGGTAACATACCAACAAGTCGATCACTGACAAAGTCTGAGTGCATAGTGACAAGCATGTGATTGGATGGTAGCTCACGTTGACATTTTTTGGCTATTGTAAAACATCTTTGTGTGTTTTCAGTCAGGAAAACTATATAATAATAATAATAACAACAATAATAATAATACTAATCATAACAATAACAACAACAATAATAAAAAATAATAATAACAACAATAATAATAAAAAATAACAACAACAACAATAATAATAAAAAATAATAATAACAACAACAATAATAAAAATAACAACAACAACAACAACAATAATAATAACGATGATGCCAAGTCTAAGATTCTGAGATTTACGGTTCATAGTTCATTAGCAAAATGAATTTGCAATCTAAGTAACAGCTTCATTTGGTGAAACAGAAACCTAAAGATAATATCAGGATTATCCGTCCAAGATAAAAACACAAAATTGGTTCTATTGAGAGAGAAAAAAAAAGCTTTTCATTCTCAAATCATTTCTTTTATTGTAAACTATCGGTACACAACATACACAAAAGCATGTACACCCCTAACTATCACACCCATATGTGTTCCTTCTCTAAACTGTTGCCACCGAGTGAACTAAGAGGCCTAAACCTGCTCCATCAAGACAAGTACACAATGATGTGTGAAGGATGGAGTGGAAGAATCGAGTGTCCTGCACAGAGCCCTGATTCTGACTCAACCCCAATGAACACGATTGAGATGAACTGGAAGAGTTCGAGTGAACCCCAGATCTCATCGATACCTGATCTCACTAATGCTCTTGTTGCTGAATGAACACAAATCTCTACAGTCAGCCTCCAACATCTGGAGGAAAGTAAAGATTTCCCAGTAAAGTAAAGATTATTATAACAGCAAAGAGAGGCACTGAACATGTGTTCAACATGTGATGGAGAGATGTCCACAAACATTTAACCATGTAGTGCATCACTGCAGAGATATTAATGTGTTACTGTGTGATTTGGAACACAGCCCAGGGTTTAACTGGATTCGATTCCTAATTCCTGTTAATTCTTTATTAAGGGAAAAGCTGGGCTTCATCCCTGGTCAAGCAAAGGAAAGTAAAAGTGAGATCGTGTTGACTCACCGAAATAACGACAGTGTCCTCGCCCTTAAATTTTGGGATGTATTTGTCTCCTCTGGTGATTTCCGACTCGTTCAGTGGCCTGAATCGGCACATCACTTTGACTCCGCATTCCGCCGCGTCCACCATGTCGAACCTGACCAAGGAAGGAAAACGTGAAGATCCTGAGAAGTTCAAGCTCGGAGGAAAACTTGATGCTGTACAGAGATCAGTCGCGCATCTCCAACATGACTATTTGGAAAATAAATCCAGTCTAAAAGCCTAATTTAATCAAACTCTCCACCTGTGTAAACACTTTCGGCTTCAAGCAGACTATTAATAAGTGCCACAGATCAGAGATGCAGTGAGATCGGAGTCTTTAACGCTCTGGATAACGTGCTGTTGGTCTCAGTGACCAAACACTGACCGCAGCATCAGCATCACGCAGCATACCGGCTTTAAAGGCTCATCTCGCGCATGCGCATTGTGCGTTAGTAGAGCGGCGATTATACGGACAGTCAGCAGCGCCCCCATGACATAAAACAGGAGATATACGGAATTTTATAAAAGTTCGCATAAGGATTTGGGAAACGCGGAGGAGCTCCGATTTACCCTGGTATGGAAAACTAGGCATTCATAAACCCACACCCCACACCCCACAACACACACACACACACACACACACACACACACACACACACACACTTCATCTCTCTCTCACACACGCATACACATACACACGCACGCACGCACGCACTCTCTCTCTCTCTCTCTCTCTCTCTCACACACACACACGCATACACATACACACGCACGCACACACTCTCTCTCTCTCTCTCTCTCTCTCTCTCTCTCTCTCTCTCTCACACACACACACACACACTTCATCTCTCTCTCACACACGCATACACATACACACGCACGCACGCACGCACACTCTCTCTCTCTCTCTCTCTCTCTCTCTCTCTCTCTCTCTCTCTCTCTCACACACACACACACACACACACACACACACACACACACACACACCATCTCTCTCTCTCTCTCTCTCTCTCTCACACACACACACACACACACACACACACTCTTCATCTCTCTCTCTCACACACACACACAAACATACACACACACACTCTTCATCTCTCTCTCTCTCTCTCTCTCTCTCTTTCTCTCTCACACACACAAACATACACACACACACTCTTCATCTCTCTCTCTCTCTCTCTCTCTCTCTCTCACACACACACACACACACACACACACACACACACACACACACACACACACTTCATCTCTCTCTCTCTCTCTCTCTCTCTCTCTCTCTCTCTCACACACACACACACACTCTTCATCTCTCTCTCACACACACACACACACACACACACTCTTCATCTCTCTCTCTCTCTCACACACACACACACACACACACACACACACTCTTCATCTCTCTCTCTCTCACACACACACACACTCTTCATCTCTGTCTCTCTCTTTCTCTACACAACACTATTAGTCACTATTAGTCGCTATTAGTCAATTTCAGCTCCTACACACTGTAGTAGACAGATGAAATCAAAATGATTTGCATTTCTATTCAAATATTTTTAACTCAAATCCGTTTATTTATTTATAACAAGTTTGAGCTTTTATCCTACAGGAGTAAGATATGAGACTATCAAGAGAAGAAGGCTAAAATAGATGACGATTGCTTTTTATCAAGCTGTAAGTCTAATCAATAAAAAAAAGAAAAAAAAAATCCTTTTAGCACTGATGCTATACAGCTGACGCCCTGTTAACAATATAAGCAGAACACAAACAACTGCATACAGTAGATTTCTAGAACCTTCTGCAGATTCAGCAGGATAGAGGTTTATTTATTCATTTATTTTTCAATATTTCATTTAAGATCTATTGTCAAGCTCTGATATGAAATAAGAATAATAAATATAAATAAAAATAATAAAAATAAATATACTGAGATTTTGAAATAAAAAGTGTTCACAAACAGATAGATAGATAGATAAATAGATAGATAGATAGATAGATAGATAGATAGATAGATAGATTACTAGTACTATTGATATTAAGGTATTTTCACAGAACATATATTTTTACATATAAGCAAATTATGCTCTTAACCTTTCCTGCCAGCAGGAGGCGCCAAAAGACCACATCCATCTATGTATCTATGTATCTATGTATCTATGTATGTATGTATGTATGTATCTATCTATCTATCTATCTATCTATCTATCTATCTATCTATCTATCTATCTATCTATCTATCTGTCTATCTATCCATCCATCCATCCATCCATCCATCCATCCATAACAGCTCTTTGCTAGTTCTGAATGATTTGCATGTCTCAAGAAGAAAATAGTACATATATACTCCAAAGTCTGCCTTCCAGACCTTTTGATACAGTTTCTGTGATTTTTAACCCTAACGATTATGGAGGCTACTGTATGGATTACGGCAGCTTGTTTCAGCAAACCACTGGTGAGCAGTGTGTGGTGGCTTTTTCATCCTGGATTCTGCCTTATATTTGTTGGTAAAGCAATCACTGGACCTAACAAATCTCCCAAAAGATGGTCGCCCAGACTGTTATGGATCTCCACTGGCTTATTAGGAAATTTGGTGAAAGTTATGCGTATTTAATTATTGACCTTTGACATAAAGTTTCTGAATAGCAGCCTTACCAAGAATTTCAGCTTTGGGAGGCTCCAGATGTACAATTATTTTGAGACCATGTCATTGAGGTGCTTGTTCAAATCCTGTCTTTCAAACACACCTCCACCATTTGGCTAGATGAGCTCTCCTATTTCATGCTAACTTTGAAATATCACATATAATAATGCCATCCATCCATCCATCTTCTACCGCTTATCCGGGCTGGGTCGCGGGGGCAGCAGTCTAAGCAGGGACGCCCAGACTTCCCTCTCCCCTGACACTTCCTCCAGCTCTTCTGGGGGAATACCGAGGCGTTCCCAGGCCAGCCGAGAGACATTTTCCCCGGGGCCTCCTCCCGGTTGGACATGCCTGGAACAGATGCCCGAGGCACCTCAGATGACTCCTCTCGATGTGGAGGAGCAGCGGCTCTACTCTGAGCTCCTCCCGAGTGACCGAGCTCCTCACCCTATCTCTAAGGGAGCGCCCAGCCACCCTGCGGAGGAAACTCATTTCGGCCGCCTGTATCCGGGATCTTGTCCTTACGATCATGACCCAAAGCTCATGACCATAGATGAGGGTAGGAACGTAGATCGACTGGTAAATAGAGAGCTTCGCCTTGCAACTGTCCAATCTTTAATATGTCATATTTATACCATAGTGAGGTTGAATACATGTTTCTGATTGGACAGGAAGTGCTGCTTCATCTTGCGAAGTGGTGGCTCAAACAGGTCAGGAGGTTGAGGGGTCATTGCACAGCATCTCCAATCTATCACGGTTGGACCCTTGAACAAGATTAAAAAGTGCTGTCATGTGTCAGTAATAAACAAAGGCTTCTTCTTCATATGGTAGCTCAGCTCCAAGGAAAATCACAGATTTATATTAATGCACTTGTTCTTGCGGTATGTAAAAGTGCTTTTAAAAATGTATGGGCATGAGACGATTATTTAGCGCACACAGTGTTTTATTCCATACATAAGTGAGCTGCCTGCAGTGGTTTTCCATCCAGGGTGTATTCCCATCTTGCTCATGGAACAGGCTCTAGATCCACAGTGAACCAGACCAAGGTAAAGTGGATAAAGAAAGCGAATGAAGGAATGACCTGTGGAGGTAACTGTTCATTATTCACCTCCCAGTCATGGTGCGTTCTTTATTGTAGCTTAAAGCCTTGACAGATTGTAGCAGTGATAAGCACGGATCAAAAACAAAAAACGGATCACTTTGTTAAGCGTTTTTATAAACAATGTACTCGTCTACCTGATCAACTGAAAAGTTTTTAGAATGCTGAAGTTCACCGGGAAAAATAAAGCTCCTTTTACTCAACACAAAGGCAGACTGAACCCGAGATCTCTGTTGATCTGCAGCCCCACCGTCTCCATAGGAACAGGCTGTAAACTCAACATTGTTCTATGCAGAGCAAAACAAGCACAGAGGAACGATGAAGACTAATAACGCTTCAAAATATATGACTGCACACATATGACTGCACCTTATGTGCTCCGTATATTTGTTATTCTTCTGCATGGATAGCTATCTTGCGGCTGGGTTGACGGGTAAGTGTTAATATTTTTCCTACAAATTAAAAAATAAAAAAAAATAAAAAAAGATTTTGTGGTAATGTGTCAAGAAACGAGTTCGCTAGAACACATAACTATGAGAGTTACTCATTAATCCCTTGGAATTCTTACTGCTGAGTTGCCAAGCATTAAGATAATTCAAACCGTGACTCAACAAATACACTCATTCGGGTCCAATCCTGATAATCTCATGGCCTTCCGTCAGGCTTGATGTACAATTAAAACTTATGGAATGGAGAGAAGACTGTGAAAAGACCAAAGCCACTCCTCCTCCGTCCGCATCTGGGTTCGTGTACCTCCTGAAGACGATTGCAGCATGAAGACGGAGGAAAGAAATTTTGTGGATGTGCTCTTTAAAGGGGAGTTCGAAGCAGTGACCCGAGGACTGGAAGATGGACTTTACACCTGGGAAGAGCTGAACCAGCCTCACAATGCCCAGGGCTCCACTCCTCTTATCAGTGCGTGTCAGATGGGCCTCGACGTGGTAAGGGATTCTTGGTAAATTTACTTAATTAAAATATACAAAATACTTTGTAGTAAAATGAAATTGATGTTGAAGCTGTTATCAATCACTGTAAAGGAAAACTGTGATGAGTGTTTTGCTTTAAAAAATTCCCAACCTCTTGTTGCACTTGGGATGAGGCCCATTTAAGTTGTTTAAAGGACTGAACATCCGATTTCCAGACTTATTCCCCCTTATTTGCCCCACTGGCATACTGCCAGATGTTGGAATGTGGACACTTGTGATAATGAGATCAGGCACTGATGTTAGGTGAGGAGGTCTGGAGTTCGTCCCAAAGGTGTCGAGGTCAGGACTATGTGCAGGATGCTTTAGTTCTTCCACACTAGTAATGCTACAGCCAGCATACAAAGACATTCTATAAAATTGCGTGTCTTACTGTTGGCTATATAGAGTCTGATGCTTGGTGAAATCATATGATGTTTAATGGCTTTATCTGCTTGTGCTTCGTCCCAAAGGGGAGTTTAGTAAGCATTCAGTGAAAGAGAGTCAAAAGGGAATGCTTTGTTTACAACCATTAAACTTGTCCATAAACATGCCTAATGATGCTAATTAAGAGTCATATCATTAGCCATGTGTTGTACTCTGAAAAACAAGTGTGCAAGGTAAAATATAATTTGCCTAATAGAGCATGGTTAAAGAATCTGATTACATCACTTTTATATATATATATGTATATATGTGTGTATATATATAAGCAGTTCCTAGGCCTGAGATTCAAAACAAGCACATGACATCCTGAAAGAGTGCAGATTCCACTGAGAATAAGGCTCTCGAGTCTCATGCCGTCCTTAATACTCACATGACCGATGATTTCATTATGTAAAGCCAAAAACAAACCGAAGCTTTTCTTACGGTGCTACGTGATGACTACCCTGCAAATGAAGCTGTTCTTGTACTCATGTGTGGATGCAGGTCATGCATTTCCTTTTGGAAAGAGGAGCAGATGCAACACTGTGCAACCAGAGCAACCAGACAGCGCTGCATGTCAGTCAGCCAGACCTACAGAAGGAGCTGTTGACTGCCATGTTGCGACCTTTAGCCCAACCTGCTCAGCTCTTAGAGGTCGCTTGGAGAGGGGACATTCACACCCTAGAGCACCTGCTGGTAAGCAGACCAGTCTCTGACTTCCACTTACCATTTGGCAGGTGGGAAACATGACACCACATTCAGATGCTTTTATTTACTGCCACACAATGAAGCACAGTTCAGATACTCAGATTGTGACAGACCGGAAAGTGGACTTTCAACATTGGCCATCTGCAATTACTTTAAAGAAAATAACCCCATTCCAATCCAATCCACCCCAACACACCCCCCATAGTCCGAATAGAGGTGCTGTATGTGTGAGAGAGTGGAAGGTAACAGAAAAGAAGCTGTTGCTTGTGCCCACATTATATATAAATAATAAGTGAGCCATCTATCCTTTCAAACAGATTTGTCTTTGTCTCGTAGATCGAGACAGACTCTGTGGATGTGAACATCCAAAACCAGAATGGATTGACCCCACTGATGCTGGCAGTGAGGGATGTGGATCTTTTTGAGGGGTTTCAAGGCACCATGGGATGGGACTATGATCCTACTAAAGTAGTGAAGACACTGCTGGCTCAGTCTGCGTAAGGAAACCAAGCTCATCTAATTTCCTTGATAATAGACTTTGAAAAGATTGTATAAAACCAGACACGGCTCAACCGGATTCATACGAGTTAGTCTCCGTCTCAGCCTTAGCCATTTACTAACAATAAACTATCAATCGTCTGTTCTTTAGAAACATGGACATCCAAGACCATAAGAGCTTCACGGTTCTTACCTATGTCTCTCAGATCAAGAGCTCCATTAAAGATGAGCTGCTCCATATTATTTTGGAACATCAAACTCAGTCAGGTGAGATTAATTTCAATTTAATCTCTAATTTAAATTCTACACTTCTGATTCCTGTAAATCGTCCTTAGTGTCTCAGTTGCAGACTCATGTAGACTTTTGTGTTGTGTTTCTAAAAACAGTGCCTGCACCCGTAGTGCCAGAGTTCCATTGTAATAATTCCCACAGTCTCTCTTCTTCACACATGTTCTCAACTTCGGCCAAAACAAGGGTATGACACCTAAACCTTTTAATAGTCTTTTATAAGGATGACAACTGACTCCATCAACCTTTATTATATATTACGTAGGTGACCATGGCCAAAAGTCTGTGGACACCTAACCATCACAACCAGTTGTGCTTGTTGAACATCCCAAACCAAAACCGGGGCATTAATATGGAGTCTGTCCCCCCTTTTGTAGTTACAATAATCTCCTCTCCATCCCAAAGATGTTTATTGGGGTCGAGGTCAAGGCTCACTCAAGTCCTTCCAAATCACATCTTCAAACAACTTGCTTTTTGCCTCTTTTGCCTTACTGGAATCGGTTTCCAGTGAATGCAAAAGGAATCATATATAATTGTGTACCTACAGCTCAGTGGTAACAGTTGGGATAAAAAGCACATAATGGTGTGATGGTCAGATGTTGGCAAACATTTGATCATACGGTATTTAGAGGTTTTTGATATTTCCACAGTGTATAGGGTTAATTGTATTCCATTTATTCTACTAGCTACTAAATGACATGCTCTTTTCCACTGACTACTTTTTCTGGTGCATTATGTACACAAATGGCATGTGCCAATGGAGTATTTACGAATTATAATAACTCTTATCAAAAGCTGGGATACAAGCTCAACGACAAACAGATCAGTTAGATGTTCCGAGCATAGAAAAACATTTTATCTCTCTTGTTTGCAGGAAGCAAAGCACCCATTTGCGTATATCGCTGTTGAAGAAGACCACAACAATGTCAACCAAGGTGAGTCCCTGTATCCCATTGAGAGCCAAAAAGACACCATGCCAAAGCTCCACCTGCACAGCCTTTACAGAAATACAGTAGCTCTCTGTCCTCTGTTTTTCCGTAACCACCCCCTGAGGCTGCTCTCTCCACTGCATTAAACACACCAACCTACCCCTGTCAACACACATCGATACTCACAAGTACTCTGGCCCGTCCCACAAAGCGACTGTGACAATGGAAGGGGTGGAACTGACTAAGCAGAGCCACTTAGCACAAAACAGCCAAGTGATCAGAGTAAGGACCGATATAACACAAAGAGCAAGGTTTGAAGACCAAGGGAAATACACATCTTACACATGACAAAACTTGGAAAATAACAGATTTAAAAAAAAATAAAATAATTGAAAACAGCTGAAGAAGCAGATAGAGGTAAGGTTTTATTGTCATCCTATTAATAAATATGTTTACTAAGATTTAAGTAGTATTGCTTGTCTTGCAAACATCAATTATGAATGTGTGTGAATGAAGTTTATCCTCAGTAAAGAATTATTTGCAATTTTGATTGTTAGTCTTATCAAAATACTACTGTAGTGTCCCTGGCACAGAGATGATTTACTGCTTGCTACGGTGTGACCCACCTTTCAATGTGTCCACAGATAAGATCATCGCCTTGTGCTTCCGCAGCGACATGGAGCCCAAGATGAACAGCAAGTTGCCTGGGTGAGCCAGCTGAGCACATAGGCATAAAGATTATTAGCCATAATTAGCATTCAAATAACCCAAATTAACCATCTGGTGGTGAACAAACTATAACACAGTAGGACAAATAGCACTTAAAGAGCCGCACCTGTACGCATACACCCATTATAGGCTTAAAAAAAAAAAGCCTTCTTGGCTCATGCACATTCAAGTGTCTTGCTCTCACTTTTACACAAAGGGTCCACAGAGGAATACTGTTACAGGTTCAAGCAGCTGTCAGCATGCATAAGACCTTGTTTCCAGGTCATCATATTATTCCAGAATAGAATAGTAGAAATATAGAAATAATGTGAAACTATGCATTTAGAACAAAATACATTAAATAAATGTCTCTTTTTCCTCTAGGCGCACATTACCAAGCCTGAAGGAGACGAATAAATGTTGGACCAAATTTGGCATTCTGTATCCTACATATGATATTTCAAGGAAATCTTCCTTAGTGCCCATACCTCCAAGGCCCACAGAGAAGACCAAATCCATATCCGAGACTCCTCTGGTACCACATTTCTCTCAGCTTAGCCAGTCAGCTCCAAGCTTGGCCCTCCTTGATGCAAACTTTCTACTACAAGTACGGACCAATATACACAACAGTAAGTGCTGGGTAAGAAACCACCTGTAACTGATGCACTTGATGCATATGACTGATTCAATATTTCAATAAATTACAGGGCTCAGCTCCAGTGATGTTGCGGGACAAAAAGTAAGATGCTTCCTAATGGTCTTGCAGTTAACTCCGCTGATATTACTTAGAACTTAACATTTATATCTTAACATTCAGGACGCAGACCATGTTCCGTGCCAACGCACTCCAAAACATTTGGCTCCGCTTGACCAAGAGTACAAAGACGGGAACGTGCTTTCAAACCTCCAGTGTCCATTGGCACCCAAGCTGACCAGCCTCTTATCTTTTGGCACCAAGGATATGAGAGAGACATTATCCAGACTGGGCTGCAGACGATCAAGGGGCACAGGAAGAGGCAGTGAGGAGAGCAGCTATAGCAGTCAAAGCTCTCTGGATGAAGATGACGAGGAAGAGAACAGCCCTGAGGAGACAGAGCAGATCTTTGGGAAAATACAGAGAGAACCGCATTTTGCCCTAGTAGCACCCTCATCTGCTCAACAACTGACGAATATTGGGATTACAGAACATATTCATTCACATAAACCCGTGCCTATCAAATCTAAATTCATAAGTCATCAAAAATTTGAAGAAAGGCAGGACTTAACAAAACAAAGAGAGCTTTCCAAAAGAGTGGAATCTTCTGAGAGGACTTTAGACACACAACAAAAAAGTGAAGCCCTGAATGTCTGTAAGGAGAACAGGACAATATGTTTAGGTCATATTACAAAAATGAACAAAAGTGTGGAATTAACAAAATCTTTCTCAAATGAACTTGATGAACCCAAGGACACTGTTACAGAGCCCAGACCTGCACCTGAAAATGGACAGTCTAGCTCTTTTGTTGCCCCTGAGCAACACCATGTCTCTCCGGTGAATCTCAAAGTGCATCATGGTCCAGCAGAAACAAGCAAAGCCAGTAAGATTACAAGAGACGACGAAATAAAATGCAAATCTCACACTAACCAAGCCATGGACCAAATAATTAAAAGACTGGAGCATGGTAAGTCCAAAAGGAATAGAAGGTCATCACAAATTATAGTTAAAGAGAAGGAATTCATAGGTAATGTTATAAGTGAGGAGAAAATAGAGCAGCCAAAGATGGCACCTATAAATCATGGTCCAAAACTCAAGGATGCACACTTAAACCGAAGGAAAGCTCCAGAGTCTCTGTATCAAGGAAGGCTGAGCGGAACCAAAAAGACTTCGAACAAAACCCAAAGTCAAAAGCAACTGCTCAATCGGGATACAAAGAAGACAACAAGGCAAGCTAAAAGGCCGGGAATTTTAGGGACACAAAGAACAAAATCATCTCTGGACTACGTCAGTTATCGTGACATGTTTCTGGAAATCCATCAGGCAGCTGAAGGACCAGCTATTTTCGAAATGTTTGCCACCCCAATATACGAAAACCTTAGAGCAGCCAGTTCTGTAGAAAGATCCAAACAGGTGCAGTCTGACGCTCAATTTAAGAGACAACCGAGCGGACAACATCGAGCACAAAAACCCGTGGAAGGTAACCGGAAGAAAAAGAAATGCCAATCTTCTAAAGGTAAACCACGCAAAAGGAAGGAAATCCAAACGCCTGAGATGAAAAAACACGATCAAGATATTGATTCAAAACAGAACGATGCCAGTGTAAGTACTGGAACAGTAGATCAGAAAAGGAAGCATAAACTCACCGCTGAGGAAGATGAGAGGAACGTCTCGGACGCAAGATTACAGACCGAAGTTAGTCCTGTGCTGTCAATGATCAGAGAAGTTCCTTCGGACACAAACATGAGGCTAGACTTCCATCATCGGGAAGATTTATTTAGCTCATTTCAGTCACACAGAACACCGTATCTTAGCATGCAGTTCTTACAAGGGGACGCAATCTCAAACGTAATCGAGGATTCCGTCGTAGTTCAGCGTCCCTCACAACCCTTGATCAACACATGGACAACTGAAAGGACAAACTCGCCTGTATACCAAAAGATTTTAGATGAAGCGGGCGAGGGACCTGTGACGGATGATTTGCTGAAACGTTTGGCAGAAGAATTAATTTCATTGGAAGAAAGAGAGGTGGAGTCTCTAAAGTCTGAGAATCCAGATATGACAAATGAAGCTCCATTAAAACTCAAGGAACTTTTTAGTGAGGTACACCGATAAAAACAATTACACAGCCGGGCAAATTTAAATCATATTATTTATGGTATTCTTACTAAAAAGTCCTTTTTATATTGTATAAAAGGTCTCTCCTCTGGCCAACCTTCATCGTACTGAGAGGTCCAGTGTAGACGGCACAATCACATGGACCAAAGGAGACATTCTGGGCAGAGGGGCCTATGGAACCGTAAGTCACTATATAGTCAAAAGGTTAAAAAGCATAAAGCAATCAAAATATTGTATACAGAAACTAGTAGATCAGTAAAATGTAATTCTGACCTACCTATTCACTGACCATTGCAGGTGTACTGTGGACTCACGAGTCAAGGCCAGTTGATTGCTGTCAAGCAGGTGACGCTGGACGTCTCAAATTCAGAGACGGCAGAGAAAGAGTACGAGCGGCTGGAGAGAGAGGTAGACCTTCTGAAGAACCTTCATCACCAAAACATAGTGGGGTTCCTGGGCACGGCACTTTCCGGCAACGTAATCAGCATTTTGATGGAATACATCCCAGGAGGCTCCATCTTGAATGTCCTGAATCGCTTCGGACCCTTGCCTGAAAAGGTGTTTGCCCTGTACACATGCCAGATCTTAGAAGGTGTCGCTTACCTTCATGATAACAGAATCATCCATAGAGACTTGAAAGGGAACAACATTATGCTCATGCCCAGTGGGGTCATCAAGCTGATTGATTTTGGCTGCGCTCGTCGCCTTAACCGCTTGTCACGCAGCGGAAGCCGTAGCGATTTCTTAAAGTCTGTGCATGGCACACCCTACTGGATGGCTCCTGAAGTGATTAACGAGACGGGTCATGGCAAGAAATCAGATATTTGGAGCATTGGGTGCACGGTCTTTGAGATGGCCACAGGAAAGCCACCACTGGCACATATGGGCAAGATGGCAGCTCTTTTCTATATTGGGGCCCAAAAGGGATTAATGCCTTCACTACCTGATGGCTTCTCTACAGAAGCTAAAGGTTTGGTGCAAGCATGTTTGATCAAGTAAGTAATTTGTTTCCTTTATTTTTTGTGCATGTTTTAAAATAAGTAGTTAGAATACACCGGATAAGAGACAACAGTCTTTTAAAACACATTTGATCAGCGCTGTAAATGTTATTCAAGATCTACATCTATACGATCACAAACAAAGAAAGCATTAGAAATGAACAAATATGCCTACCGAGACAGCAGCATTGCTGACCATTAAAAAAAATCTACCTCTAATAAAGACAACAGCTTGAAGAAACGCCATTAAATCCTTATTTTAATCTTCTTTGCAGCGACCAGAAACAGAGACCGTCAGCGGCAGATTTATTAAGGCATCCTTTCGTCTTTCACCTCCAGCAGCCTGCGAGTAGAAAGCATTCATACGGTGACCTTTACGCTCATTAGAACGTTCGAAAGAACGTGTGCCAATTTGTCTCTCAAGAAGATTCAAGCTGTGAAAGGATTCAACTATGTTTATACCTGTGGTTACGTAGGACAGATTATCTTCACTATTTAACTATTATTAAATTAACGTGAACATCTGACTGTTAAACACATGATCTTTTAGAAAACGTTTGAGATTGTATACTAAAATCTTACAATGAATAGTACAGGCATGTCTGAACTGTACACTTTAATCCTGCTTTTTCACATTATGACCAAAATAAAAAGTTCTGATTATTAACCTGCAGACTTCTGACAACACGACGTCTCACAAATCCCCCATGACCAAGTAAAGCCGTGTGGGAAATTCACTGAAAACATAGACAGACTCTGGGGTTGAAGTAGTGGAAACCATGTGATTTATTGTTAGAATTTAATTGCAATGAAGAGGGATGAGAAAAAAAAAAGTCTAAACATGTGTCTGAAAATAAAATGCTTCACAAATTGCTTGCCACACAAAGAATGAATGCATGTACAAAAAGAAAAAAAAAAAAACTATGGAAGAAACCGACCAAATGAAAATGAAAGACTGGACACTGAGAACAGACCTGGTCACGTCTTCGCCAACATTATTATTCAAACATATCTTATTTATTTACAGCTTTGTACAAGGAGGCTACAGAGTCAAGCCAAGAAAAATTTAAATGCACTTCACAGCAAAGGTTATGTAAACTTCATAGCACTATACTTGTCCTTACTTGATATTTATTTCTCTCCATTTTTTTTTTTGTTGAGGCACAGCCTTTGGCATCCAGCTTAAGTTCGTATTGGAGGTCACAAGAAATTGTAATAACAAGCTGTACAGCCTCAGACAGGCTCATGCCAGGTGATTGGTGGATTTCCTAGCATGGTGTTGGACCTTGCTCTCTTCTGACAGTCATGCAGGGCTCTCACGTCTGATTCCTGTAGCGATTCACATACGTCTCCAAAATATAATACAAGCAGCGCCAAACCTGAGTATTTAGAGTATAGCTTTTTTTTTTTAAACATACAAAAACGTATGTACACTTATCTCCACTCTCTGTAAACGGCGCTATTTTTCATCCCATTGATGGCTGAAACATGCGTCGCTCATACAAGGTAGCAAAAAGAAAACAACAAAGGTAGCGTGTTTATAACTACACGACTTAAAAAAAAAAAAAAAAACTAATAAAAATAATCTCTCGTTTTAACGCCTCACTACAGACCGCATCTATCCTAACAAATTCAGGGACGTGCGTCAGGTAATGAGGGGTCAGGATTTCTTCAGTGTCTTACAGTTAAGTATTATAGAAATTATAAAATAGGGGAAATAATTGCACGTTTCTTGCCTTATAGAATTCTTAATTTTAACCTGTGGAGAAACATATTTGCATCAAGATGGCCCTGTAACACACACACTTGGAAATATGGAACACAAAGCAGCAATTACACATTTATTATTATTATTATTATTTTTATCTTCTCTCAAGTATGAACCGTGCTGTCGTCCTAAGTTCATTCCTTGGGCACTTAACAGCGGTTCTACCATGCTAAACGAGTCCTTGTAGTGTTCCGCGCAGGCCGTTAGTGCTTTCAGGACCACGGCTCTCCGGGGAATCCTTGTCCACCTGCTGTGCAACAGGGGAAAAAAAAAAAAAGGGAAGGGGGTTAAGAAGACAGCTGTGAGAAGAGACACACTGCTGTACAGAGGATGAGCAGTGAGGATCTACCTGTGGCTGGCTTGGAGCCTTTGCTCTTTTTTGAGCGATGATTATGGCTGCCATCGGTGTGTGTCCTCTTATGCAAAGAGCTCGAGCCCTGACCTGACTCGCTACCGAGGGTCACAGGGCTCTTGATGGTGGAGCCGCTGCGCTGGTGTGGATTTGTATAGCCATGTTTATGGTGGTGCCGGTGCTTCTCCTTGCTCACTAGCGGACTGGAATGCTTGCTTTTGCTCGCTCCTTCATCTGATGAGCTGTGGCGCTCTGAGGAAACCTTGATCTTCATCTTCAGCTCCTCTTTACTTGTGCCACTTTTCTCAGCCTGGACTGGAAGGCGGAGCTTTAGCGAGCTCCCCTTTTCCCGCTTCTCCCCTTGAACTTTTTCCTGGCCTGTTATGGGAAGTTTCATCTTTAGTGGTGAGCTGATGAAAGTGCTGCTGCTGCTGCTGCCGCCCTGCTGCTCGTGAGCATAAGGCTGTTGTGGCTTTCGGTGCTCGACCTGGCCGGAACTCCCATACGAATCTCTGACCTCGGGTTCCGTGCTCGGCTGCTCTTGCCTGCGTTTCTGTGCTGCTAATTCAGCTGCGTGCTTCTCCTTATATTTCTCCAGGGACATCTTCTGTGGCTGAGACGTGGGTGGAGGCAGGTACACAGAAGATTGCTGTTTGCTGGCCTTGTGTTCATGTTTTACAGCGGTGAACTCTGCGCATTTGTCCGGCCGGTGAGGGAGCAATGGAAGCTGTTTGAATACGTACGGGTCTGAGTGTGCTTGGTCTTGAGGCCAGTCACTGGGGGCTGTGAAAGTGTAAGAAGTGCCTTGTACAGTGGTAGCAATATGGTCCAAAGGAAGCCCACTGGCCTGCAGGGAAATAGGAAGTGACGTAGAAGGTTTGGAAAAGGTCGCGTTTGCTGTAACTCCAGAAATGGCGTCTACCATCAAGTGGTCCTGGACTAACGAGGGGCCAGGAAAAGAGCTGCTTTCGGATGACGCTCCATCTGTTTTAGGTTTCTTGGCAGCTTGCGTTGCCTGAGGGGTTAAAAAAAAACCCCAAAAAAAAAACAAAAAACAAAAAAACACAATGCTCTAAAACATGGACCTTAAAATGACATGCAAATCATTACAAAAATAAATACCGTACACACAGAACTAATTACCCTCCAGTTTCGAATCCTCTTTAACTTACTGGGAGTCTTCTCCAAAATCTGAAGAAACTCGTGTGTCAATTCTGCAGAAGTAGATGTTACACCTCAGTTTCGGTGTATGTAAACATCTTACGTGATCTTACGCACACTAGAAACTGGTCCACTCACCATCTAGGAGCTCGAGTGTGACCGAATTGTCCACATACTCCCACCAGTGCTTGCTGTCAGTAGAAACAGGGATCTCCCAGTTCGACCACTTGCAGGCTAAGTGAATGCACACGCAAGCGATGACTGTGGGCCTGTGCTGCAGGCAGAACGTGGTGAGGTGTAGGCTGCGTGGAGAGGAGGAGGAGGAGGAGGAGAACAAACAGAGAGCAGACCTTCATCAGCCACACGACTACGCAAGTAGGCTCTTTAAATCATTTATACATCTGTAAACTTTAGATTGTTAAGTAAAGCAAAGGCTAAACACATTAAACTAGTTCAAACACAATCGATTGGACATGGCGCACTGTGTAATTAGGGTGTTTAAACAAAAGAACAGGAGAAATTATTACGCACATTATTAAAAACAGGAATCTGAGACTATCTGATGTAAGGGCTGGGTGATATGCAGAAACATTCCTCGTCATTTTGCTCATTTATTCGCAACCTACAACAAATCGTTACAATCACAATCCAGATTATTTTATTAACGGACTGTTAGCTTTCTCTTTACTAGGATGAAGATCTTCCAGGAAATGTAAGTAAAACTAATTATTTGAGTAAATTATGGCTGGTCTGAGTGATATCCTTGATATCAAGGATGTCAGTCATGCATTTTAGAGACGATTGAATCACCCAGCCCCATCTGAGACACAAAACCCATGAGGTGTAAATCCTTTTCAGTGCTGCGCTGTATGATAAAGAATGGCTTTGCAAAAAAAAAATAGAAATAAAATCACCACAAGTGCGTACTTGACGGCATTAAATATACTAAACATTCACGTCTCTTTTAAAAGCCATGCGTTTATTGTCCTGAAAAGAGCAAAAACATTTACGTGTTACAAGAGAAGGTAATATTAAGCACATTATAGTTACCATCCATATATCTACCATAGAGTCAAAAGACAGAGACAGTATTTCTCACTAGATTTCCGTACCACCACCACCACCGTCATCATCATCATCATCATTAAAAACATACGAACACTGGAGACATCCGGAAACATGTCAGGTCACAGATAACAAAAATTTCTGCTTCGTAGAACGTTTTAGTTGCTGAAAATGCAAATCTAGCACTGAGACTTGAAAACAGAGTCACGGTAAACGTTGGATGGTAACCCTGTGCCAATAAAAAAAAAGGTCAATGTTTGGAAATGGGACTAGTTATTGATTCATTTGATAAATTCTAGGAAATGACTAGAGCTGCAGGGATGAGATTTAAAAGCCAATTACAAATTAAAACAGTGTATGTGATGGAAATCCTAATGACTCTTTACTCTGAATGTTGCCACACTTCAGCTCTGAAGTGCAAGAAGGACTCACTCCGGTAAGTATGTATTAATAAGAACATTATTAATCGTACAAGGGCTGAAAGGATGTCCGGGATCGTAGATCGAACTCTTTGCAAATGATCCGTGCAAAAACGTCCCGCACAGCCCTTATAACTGAGGCATAAATATGAAAATCAAATGAACTAAAAATTTATTTGGAATTTGAATAATTTGTATTTGCAAAAGCTTTTATTTTATTTATTTATTTATTTTTTGCAAATCTTATTCTCCAAAGCTTTGAGTAAGCAAATGAAATCCAACATGGTTCCTGAACATTTAGAGTGAAGTCTGTTTAAAAAAAAAATACATAAATAAAATGCTCTTTAAAATATCTATTATATACACCAAAGATCGATAAAGTAAATAAATTGTCCCACATCCAGACATTGTGTGATTTTTTTTTTTTTTTAAACAGAGACAGAAATAACCTTAAATAACAAAACATACTGACTAAAATCCCGGATTAAATATTAAAAGCATGTCCCTGAAGAGTAAATTAATCACAAAGGAAGCTGTATGAGGAACCCGTTGAGGACCTTTACGCTTGAGTCGGTTTTAAAGCTGTGGGACGATGGGAATCGGACAGGATCGGCTTGAACCCAATCAAACAGCTATGCAATTCGTGACGTTTCTTTTTTTCCCCCTTTTATTATATTCTAATTTGATTCTTAAAACAGGTCCTTAATGGGTTTTTAAAATTAAACGAGTTAAAAAAAAAAAACAAACAGTAAAAAACAAGTATAAACACTGCATGTATAAGGAATATCAGACAAATTATCAAGCAGCTGATCAAAAAAAAACTTTTACGTAAAAAAAAAAATGGTTAAAATTTTTTTTTAAGGGCTCTGGGGACTTACCTTGAGGCCTTCTATGTAATGTTTACATCTGTGTAATCTTTAGCTGCTATTCAGGCTACCAAAGTGTCTTTTTTTTTTTTTTTTAGACAAATGCACTTCTGTAACCAAGCAAATGTGAGGTTCAAGAGCACCACTACACTTCGCATTGTGCATTTGACCCCTCTGTGCCAACAGTGATCCCTCGTACAATACACCGCACTGCGACCGGGGCCGGTACCGCCTGGAACCTCCCCCCCGGTTATCCAGAGGGAAGAGGCGTCCCAGAAGCCACTGGCGCATTGAGGGTGTCGGACACTTTGAGGGGAACCTGCAGTAAAGGAAGCTATAGTGTGCAGTCACAGTGCAACAAATGAGGTTCAGGATAACAACCTGTTGGTAGCCATGAAATAGGAAGTCTGTGCCAGATCCTTGCTTGCTGTGGAAATGAAAAGAAAAAAAAAAAGAAAGCAGTGTATTAGACTCACAAAACGGAGCTGCGTGTCTAACAGTATCCTGAACGTTCTCTTTAAAACACAGGGGTTACCTCTCCTTGTACTGTACTTCATGCTCAAATGGTTTGTCACACAAACACTGTCAGTATTCTTAAAGCTAACATTTGTGGGGAAGGTGTAGAGACCGTTAAAAAAAGGGGTTAAGGAACAAAGTCTCTACCTCGAACTAGTTGGGAACATTTCACAACATCAGTATGAGGATGCTCAATAGTTATTTCAAACCCTGCAACAGAAAGCGCATTAGCATCAAATACGGCTCCAGTTCAATGCAAGAACAGACTTCAATGTATCAGAGAGGGAAAAAAAAGAAGAAAAAAAAAAGATAATGCATACACTAACATTAAGCTTAGAGAATGAATAGTAGGGAGCTAGCAGAGCTGATAACTAGACATGTGCTGATATAAGCAGTTATTTAATCCAAGATACAACAAAATGCTTTTAATGATGCACCGTTTTTGCGGCAGATAACTTGGGTTCGATTTCAAGGAACTTCAGTGTGTGAACTGACGACAGATTGGGAATCGCATACTTAATTCGGCATCTAAAGTCAGCCAACGTTAACCGTTTTACTTTTACCGCGTTGTCCAGTTAAGATTATTAACGTCTTTTAGGTAAATAGTGTGATATATTACAAAAAATAAAACAAATAAAGGAAAAAATAACACACTTCTATATCAGCACATGCTTAGATATAACAATACAGAATAGCATGCATAAGTAATAAGTCATAAGTCATGTATCAGCTTCACTTCTCATACCTTAAACATTTATCCCGTTATAGAGGATTTAAACGTATTGATCATACACCTAAGATTATTAAAACAATGGCAGGTTGCTTAAAATGCTCAGTAAAGAGGAAACTATGTGAGTGTGGGTTTTAGCACAATGTAGCTGTCGCTGGCTTTCAACATACTTCATTCATCCTTACACAGACTTCCACTTACCTAAAGTCTGCAGCACTATGGTTTCAAGTATCACCAGCTCTTGAGCTTGCTGGAGGTACGCCTGAAGTTCAATAGACAATCATTACATAATGCCTGTAATGTGTCTTTCCTCATAACCTTTAACCCACAGTATCATCCACCACTCTGTTCATGGGCTGACAGTCGTGGCAGCTGAATTACGCTTTCTGCAAACTTATTACGAGTGCTTGTTTGGTTAGACCCAGATCAACTGGGAGATCATTTGCAGGGGATGTTTTTGGGTGCCGGAAAAACCGGCATTGCACAAACTGAGCATTTACTCAAAAGTGGACGTAAGAAATAAACGTTTTAACACTTGACATGATATAAAGAAATAAAAATGACAGAATACAGACAATTACCCAGACTTACATTACTCTTTGTATCTAAAGGAGCCTCTTGAGGGTTTAAACAGGCGTGAGCCACTTTAATGACGTGTTCAAGTTTTCTGGGTTGTTCCTCGACTTTAGCCGCCAAGAATAACGTAGTGGGGGAGATTATCTTAGAGAAAAGTGGGGAAAAAAGAAATCAAACAAACAAACAGACAAATTCTACATCGAATCTACATATAATTCGAATGATCTGCGTTCACACCACAAAAGTGACGTGTATAGCATTTATTCCTTCTTATGTTCTGACCCAATCCAATACATGCATTAATTAATCGGTGTGGAAACTTTAAGGTTTGTTTATTTACACGTTACATCCTAGACTTCATCCTAGAGATCACACGAAAAAAGAAAGCGAAACGTTGCGTGTTAGCGTGTGAACGTAGAATCGGCGTCAGGAGCTGAAGGAAACGTGACACTTACGTTTCTGTGGAACTTGGTGAATGAGTGGTACATATAAAACCTATGCATGTAAACAATTGCAGTGTTTATCGTCAGTTGCGAGCTGGGATAAGAATTAAGGAAGAGGCATGAACTGGAGGACACACAAAGTTAAGGACTCAACTCAACTTGTGTTAAATATACTATGCTAAGCTAAGCTAAACTATGCTAAGCTAAACTATGCTAAGCTAAGCTAAACTATGCTAAGCTAAACTATGCTAAGCTAAGCTAAGGTCCCTCAGAGCACCTCAGACAGACAGCACAACTACCTAACATGTAACCAGACAATAAACAAAAAGACAGTACAGCTTTACTAACAATTTTACGCCAAATAAAACGACGCAAGTAAGCTGGAGAAAATGCGGCCTAGTAGGAGAAAAAGCGCCATTAGAGCCCCAGGCTGTGCCACCTTACTGAACTGAAGCTAACTAGCCAAGACAGATTAGATTAGGATACACATTGAGCCTCTGTCCCATATCCTGGATGAGATTTGCAGCTTGTTGACGATATGAGAGCTCTCTGTCGGGCTCCAGTCCACACCGGCGCGACGGCGTCGTCTCCAGCTGCTCCCGGGAGAAAAACCATTTGCTCGATGATCCCCGGTGCGCCGCCATTGCTCTCCAACAATAACAGTCGTACACAACGCGTTACGTCACCACGCAACAAAACACAACACACGCACGCACGCATTACGCTTATGCGTCATCCGGCGTGTAGTCGCTGCCTGGGAAATGTAGTCTTCCGAGCCGTGTCACGTGACATAGACCGTACATATCACGTGTTTTTCTATACCATCTAGCCAAACTAGCTTCACACTGGTTTTAAAGACAATAAATCATTGAGTTTATTACATTTAAAATGTAATAATGCATTTTTTTAGGCAGCTTCTTCACTGTCCTGCCGTATTGTGACACTCTTTGAGAATATTAATTGGAAATTGATAATCATTAATAATAATAACAAATATTGCATTAACAATCAAATTAGTGAAGTATATTTTAAAATTATACACCTAATTTTATCCAACGAACCAATTTCTACAAAAATTTAAAAATTATATTTCAGATTCTTGTGCATTCTGTAATATAAATACAGAATGTGCGCCTTTATTTTTTTTTATTGTATGTACACTTGTTTTTTTTTTCTTTTTTCTTTTTGGATCGATGTCGAACGTGTTTTTGAAAGATAAAAAAAAAATAATATACAGAAAAAAAAGATGTTTTTTTTTTTATGAGGAAAGAAAAATGATGAAATGTCATATTTTTATTTTAAATCTGCGTATTTTAGTTGGAAAGTTTCATATCCATAAACGTAAAGTGTTCTGAATAGAAACCATACATTTTCCATTTTAAGCTGGAAATTAAAACTTATTTTGAAACTTTAAAATGACTTACGAGCCAAAAAAATCTATGAAAACTATGGACTTTTACAAGGCTATTAATTCCTCTTCTCTAAATTAATTGTATTGCTCGATACCCCTTATTTGTATTTTTTTATTTGCATTTTTTTCTCTACTTTATGTTATGTTACTATTCCAAGATTTGAATAATATGACATTGTATTTGGTTATCTGTTATCATTTGTTATTGAGACAATAAAAAAAAAAAATAAATTAAAAAAAAACAAACTTCACCTTGGTTCCTTTAACAAAAAGCTAATAGGATTATCCCCTTTGACTTTTGGATAAAATAAGCTTTGTGACCAACAAAAATGTAAAAAAAATACGTTCATCAAATATTCTTGAATCTATTAAATTTGAAGCCTAAATACAATTGGCAGTAGTAAAAAAGCTAATGTTAGGTTATATATACAAAAAATAAAACTACATCACGGTCGCATATGTTTAGTGTCACCACTAATAAGCTTTTGACAAACTTTCAATTATTTTATTTTTTTATTTTTTTACAAACAGGTTCCCTGATAACGATCCACTGTTTTGTGGATGAATCTGAATGGATTCAAGGACGCTATTAATATAAACACAACTAGGCTGTAGTAATGTAGAGTAGAGTAGATGAGATGAGATAGTAGATGAGATTTTATTATGTAATGCATGCATACATATATCCATTTTACAAATATATAATTATGTAATTATGCCCACTGACCTTAGACCAGTGGATTTAAAAGTGGCCCATATATATAACCACCATTTCCAGTTGTTTCTTTTAGTTTTAAAAATATCAGTTTCCACAGTTCAGGACTTTTAAATCAGCCAAGGGGGCAAGATGGAACTCCAAGAATGTTTATTAGACTGACCATTATTACACTGTGCTGTTAAATTCTTGATTCTAACTGGTCAAAATAGATGCATTTTTTCTTAACAGCACTGTTTGTGCTGGGGGCACGGTTCCTTAGTGGTTAGCACGTTCGCCTCACACCTCCAGGGTTGGGGGTTCGATTCCCAATTCCGCCTTGTGTATGTGGAGTTTGCATGTTGCCTCGGGGGTTTCCTCCGGGTACTCCGGTTGCATGGTAGGTTGATTGGCATCTCTGGAAAATTGTCTGTAGTGTGTGAGTGAATGAGAGTGTGTGTGCCCTGCGATGGGTTGGCACTCCGTCCAGGGTGTATGGTGCCTTGATGACACCTGAGATAGGCACAGGCTCCCTGTGACCCGAGGTAGTTCGGATAAGCGGTAGAAAGTGAGTGAGCACTGTTTGTACAGTACTGTAGATTAACACACTTGTATGGCAGATGCTCTACTTAATTAGATTTTAAAATGTGTGTAATTGTTGATAATTATGGTGTTGATAATTGGAGGTTGTCTGAGAAAGGACTCTTATCAAGGATATTGCCACTTTAGGTTTTTTGACATAGGGAAATTCTGTTTCATTCCTTAAACACAGTTTATTATACGATCAGAAATTAACGACGACTGACTGATCAAATCACACCAAAGAATTTTCAAAATATATTTTATTTGATGGAAAATGTCTCTCCAGAAATCGTTAAATAATCTGCAGCACCTTTACTTTTAGATTCTGGCCCCATGTCCTTTCTCCATGAGAAAGGCAGCTGAATTATCAGCATGTCACTCAAACTGTTTCCTCTCAAGACCCAAAAATTCGAGAGCATTTCCTGCCAGGAGTTTATCCTGCAAATGAGTGAAAATAAAAATGTGTACAAAGTTTTTACAAACCATGATCAAATATTCTCATGTGTTAACTATCTAAGAGTTGTGGGAGGATTTAAATATCAGCAGTAGGAACCTGGTACCTTTATTGTGCTGTCAAATTCACACATCGATTCTATCAGTGTTCCAGGCTCCAGTTCTCCAAGAGGAAATGGGTAATCTGTTCCTAACATCACTTTATCCTGGAATGGAAGTGTGTGTACAGTACATATAAAGACCGTCTTAGAGACCTGGACATTGCAAGACATTTACATTTACAGCATTTGGCAGATGTCCTTATCCAGACATACAAAAGTGCTTTTAAGTCTCTATCACTGACTACAGTACATTAACTCTGGTCCACTAGTTTACTGGTCCACTAGGTTAAAGACATTCTTCGAGCACTTATACCTCTGTATATATATATAGATTAGTTATAATGAAAACACTTAAGCTCTTTTTTAGTTAACTAAGAGATGGTACGCCTCCATTTTTCACAGACAAGCACCTTTTTTACGACTTCTCGACTTGTTAATACTGTATGTTAAAACGACTTGTTAAAACTTCTCAGCAGGATTTGAACTTATATTTCCTATTATGTTGTGCATCTAATTGAAAAAGTACAAAGTTTAGAAGTTGCACACTGTGACCTGTTGTATATAAACATGCACGAATGCTGTATTTAGTAATACAACATATACTTATAATTAATTGAGATATATATATATATATATAATATTTTAGATAGGGGGCATGGTGGCTTAGTGGTTAGCACGTTCGCCTCACACCTCCAGGGTTGGGGGTTCGATTCCCGCCTCCGCCTTGTGTGTGTGGAGTTTGCAAGTTCTCCCCGTGCCTCGGGGGTTTCCTCCGGGTACTCCGGTTTCCTCCCCCGGTCCAAAGACATGCATGGTAGGTTGATTGGCATCTCTGGAAAATTGTCCGTAGTGTGTGATTGCGTGAGTGAATGAGAGTGTGTGTGTGCCCTGTGATGGGTTGGCACTCTGTCCAGGGTGTATCCTGCCTTGATGCCCAATGACGCCTGAGATCCACAGGCTCCCCGTGACCATAATGAATGAATATTTTAGATATACAGTATTTTCTGAGATGATGAAGAAAGTCCTACCTTCCCAATGACATTAACGAGTAGCTGAAGTGCAAGCGAGTCATGGACCAGAGAATCAGTGTAAAACGATCCTAAGTATTTACGTGGATAGTTCTTATTGTCTGTAGCACACAGGTCTGGTCGGACGTTGAAGCCGTGCTCGATTCGTCCAACCGTATAAGGAAAAGCACCACCTAGAAGAAATAATGCAGGAATAATTATACAATATGGATTCCAGTTATCACCATCAGAACCGAAAGGGTGTTTGGGGGTATTTCATAACCAACCTCCATGAGCAAAGCAGACCTTTAGCTTTGGAAATCTCTCAAAAATACCTCCAAAGATCATGGAGCAAATAGCCATTGTAGTTTCTGAAGGCATACCTGTAGGGAAGTGTCCATATTCTGCAATGAATTATTCTTTAAAATTTATCAGTTAATTCATTATTACAGTATGTAAAAATAACATGCTAAGTCTGAATAGGAGCAGTATGGCAGTGGTGGCTCAAGCAATTAAGACTCTGGGTTGTTGATTGGAGGAATAGGGTTCAAGTCCCAGCACTGCCAAGCTGCCACTGTTGGACCCTTGTGCAAGGCCCTTAACCATCCATGCTCCAGGGGTGCTGTATCATGGCTGACCCTATTCTCAGACCCTAACTTCCAACGTTGGGATATGTGAAGAAAGAATTTCACTGTGCTGTAACATATATGTGACAAATAAAGGCTACTTCTTCTGAGTAAACAATTCTTTTACAAACAAGATATTCTTCTGAAACAGTCACTAATCACGATGCTTGAGCCTTTAAGAATGAATCAACTTTAAATTATCAAAACGATTTCGCTTGTCAAAATTAATTCGTACTCACCAACTAGCCATGGAAGCCAGTACTTTGCCATTCTCCCATCTGTCTGCATATCCCATGGATGTACAAACAACGCACAGTTTAGCTCTTCAGCAGCCTGAGAAGGTTCACAAACACTATAGATGAACCCATATGCAGGTTGTCAACAACCTTATTTTATTCATATTATTATCTGCAGTATCTTATCTTACTGCAGTACATACTCTATAATCCTAACCTGCATGAGCCAGATTAACAGAAATCACAGCACAGAAGCATATTCACATTCATGTCAGGATCTACTGGGATCTCCTGTTTCCCATTTATCCTAACGTTTAGCCCTATATATACCTGCCCATTTGTATCTGTCTTTGTCAAGTCATTAAACATTGTTGCATTGGTTTTTCAGGCAATTTGTTATAGTTTTTATATTGTGCCTCCTATAGTTTAAGTAAGGCCATTATGTATCCAGGTATTTATATGTTGTTTATTTTATATCATAGCCAAGTCACATAATGTGGTCAGATCTGTTTTAAGTTAATAAACTACAAATCCATCTTAATCATGCACTTGGGTCTGATTTTTTGTATCATGGGTGATCGCATTCTTTATAGAGTACCAAGTTCGATCCCCACCTCTGGCTACGTTTCCCTAAAAACGTGAAACGTGATATAGAGAATTTCCTGCTTCATGGTCTGTGATTCAAATCTATTTCCTAAAAATGGAAAGTACGTTAATTTATTAATAATTTTAATAAAATATATGAAAATTGGCTAAAATAAACCAGATAGACTAGATAGATAGACTAGATTCACAAGAAACACAGAGCAGACAAGTACTGTAGCATCTAACAATCAATATATCTGACCCTTGTTTGTAAAACGTTACCAGTTGTAGAAATTTTTTATTTATTTTTTTCTTAAATTTAACCGAAGAGTTAACGCACCTACGTCTGGATCCTGGGTCTTTTTATTATCCTGGTCAGTTCTAACATACATACATAAAAACATCATCCAATCTCAGTGGAGATACATGGAGCCGCATCCGATGCTTCCTTCGGGTCATTTAATGTCAGTAGTCATTTAAGCTTTTTTAAATTATTGCTTTCATTTTGCTTATTATTGTATAAAAAATTTCAAATGTCTTCTAAACACTTCTAAATTCTGAGAAACACTTTAAAAACACTAACCCCAAACTTCTTAAAGCCAATTATAAAAACTGCTAAACTAGCAAAGTGGTGTTGTTTTGATATTTCTTAATTCATTACTATAATTTTTTATGTTTTTATGTCATGTTTACGGTACAGAGTTAAAGATCTCTGGTTCATACAGAACATACTTAGAAATAAAAGCCTCACATGTTATTGCAAAACTTCATTTTACAGATTGAGAGATTTTTTTTAAATCAGTTCGCTATAGATTCTTGATCAAGGGCAAACCTAGGGAAATTCAAACCTAGAACATTTTAGTGTCACCAATCGCCCTAGTTGGAAGAAAACCAGGAAATCTCACAACCATGTGGAAAATATATAACTCCATCCAGAAAGTGATGTGTATTTAACCTTCACCTGTACCTGAGTGGAAAACTAGTGTAGCCTGATCTTCAGATATTCATTCATTCATTCATTCATTCATTCATTTTCTACCGAACTACATCGGGTCACGGGGAGCCTGTGCCTATCTCAGGCATCATCGGGCATCAAGGCAGGATACACCCTGGACGAAGTGCCAACCCGTCGCAGGGCACACACACACTCGGAGTGTGAGGCGGGAATCGAACCCCCAACCCTGGAGGTGTGAGGCGAACGTGCTAATCACTAAGCCACCATGCCCCCCATCTTCAGATATTTATTTATTTATTTATTTATCTATTTATTTATTTATTTATTTATTTAAGCAGTTTGCGATCCACAATCTTCGTTTTAAAGCATTTTCTTGGTTTCAGGTTTTAACATTTTCCTGGTTGCCTCATTCACAGCTAATGATTTAAATAAGATATAGCAGAACTTTCAACAAAAAAAAAACTGTGTGACACTTTTTTAAATGTTATTGACTGACCCTGACTTACAGCGTAAACAGGATAAAGCTCAGGAGCGTTGAGGTCCCAGGTGTTGATGTGTGAACCAATTTGCACTCCCGGGAAACCAAGTTCCTGCACACAGCGCCTCATTTCCTGTACAGCCAGCTCAGGAGCCTGCATGGGAAGAGTGCCGAGGCCTACAAAGCGTTTCGGGTATCGGCTCACCGTGGCTGCCAGGTCATCATTAAGGATTCCACAAAGGTCAAGGGTGTCCTGAGGTTTTGCCTGTATGGAAGGACACAACACTTTCTCTAAATGCAGCTTAGAACAAGTTACCGGTTCAGGGGATGAAAAGGTAGAGAAAGATACAGACAGCAGATCTTAGTGCTTTTCACCCTGGGTGATTGATGTCCAGCTTCTGCTAATTTGTCAGTGTCAGGAATTTCTCCCACCCTACAGCTCGAGTTCTGTATATTCAGTGTTTTGCCGCCTGATACTACCTAGCATGCGCTGTTAAAATTTTGATTCAATCTTTCAAATAACTAAATATTCCTCTACCACGGGTTTACAAGCAGGGTTTGAATGATGATTACATGAAGTTAAAATATTTCATTAGATTTCAGATCAGAAAAAGAGAATAATGTAAACTAAAGCTGATATAATATACTGTTCTTGTGTTCACACAGGAGTAATACAAGCACAATTATACAATTATTGGTATGTTTATAGCCATATGGACAATTTAAATTACTAGCTAATGTGGCAACAACCCACAGGACTGGTTGGATAAGTTAATTTAATAGAAAAAAAAAACAACTAATCTAGCGTAAATAACATTCCTTCTTCATGTTACTTTATCCATATTTATTAATATCATGTTGATTATTAATATCAACAATTGTTTGTTGGATATTTGTTCGTTCTCGATAGACAAATCTATAGTTGTCTGTATAGTTGTTCCAATTTTTGGAAAATTAATCAAAAATGAAGCTCTTCTTCTCAATAATGTAAGATTAACTTCTCCAATGCCTTATAGAAAGAAAGGTATGTTACAGGCAAACTTCAAACCTATGTGAATTGTCTGACCAGAAAATGATAGGAATTTTTAATGCTAACTGAATGTAAAGTGGAATATCATGTGTTATTTACCCAGTAGCTGAACATTACAGGGACAGTAGACAGGGCCTGCATTGTGACCCCTGAAAGAAATCCAGTTAGCCAATGTGAATTGAAATTTTTCTGTTTTTCTGAAATGGAATTTATGATTCGGTTTAAACAGCTTTACCGTGCTTATCCATGTCTCGTATCCGAGCCTCGGCGTCCCAGCAGTTCTCCTGAACAACACGGAACACTTTCCCTTCCTTTATCATTTCGGCTTCTCCCTGTGGAATAATCGATAATCGAATTAATTCAGGGAATTCAGAAAGAAAACTGGACACATCCTATTTGAATATCGATCACATGATTAATAGCTTAGATGTAAAAAAAAAAGAAAAAATAAAATACAGTTATGTTGAATTGTAATACTTAGGCTGCTTTTACTACTTCCAACCACCAGAGAGCAGCTTCAACCATGAAGTGCATGAACCTCTTTTGACTGGAGAATTAAATGAGCCCATGGCTGAAGTAATAATCCAGTCTTCTAATAAGTATTAGTAGCATAGAATTCACATGTAGTCTCTTTTAAATATGTCCTAACAAAAGTACAAGAGCTTCTTCTTCTGTCTCACTTACTGTTTAGTTGAAGGTGAAGTAGAGGCAGCAAATGCTTGACTAAAAGTCCCAGAATGCAATGCTGTTAGTGATCCATGTGGTGATTTAAGGATTCTAAACAGACTAAAAGACTAAGGTGTCTTTATTTAGAGATAATTTTGAAATCAGATTGGTGACACTATTAACAGGATGTTGAATGGCATTGTGGGTAATTTACCCTTTATACTCAGATCAAACCGTCAACCAGTCAGTAAAGAACAGGATAACTCTATAAACAAATGATGGGACTGTAAAGGACCTGAGTTCTAAAGCATTGTTATAATCCCATTAATAGAACTTCTGCCATCATCTGGCCCCATGTCCTAAATGGTAGCCTGTTCTTCCTGTGCTGCCCACTCATTCTTCATAGGGGTCTTAGTTAGCACGAGCCAACACACACACAATCCAACTCCATAGTGAGCCAACCCTACCTCCATCCTGAGCATTAGAGCATTTTACTGCAATGTGGTGCAGAGGAAGCAGTGGTGCTGCTCTATCGATATATAGATGTACCACAAGTCTGCAATGCATGCTTATTTTAATTAAACACATAATCCTGCCAATTAAAATTAGCATACTGGTAAACTTTTCTCCAATAAACACTATTTTTCTTTTTCTTTTCATCATAAAATGTTGGAATAAACCTACAGGTATCCTCCATCTATAAATTTACACTCTTAACACACTTTGTACACATGCTTATAACGCCTAATAAAACTAATAAATATGCCCTCGTTGGGTTGAGCTTAGTGTGACTCACCTTACAGTGGTGGTGGAGCTGGACAAATCCATCATATCCATATCTCTGGAAATATAGAAAAATCTTTTAATGCATGGATACTGATTCTATTATAAACCGGTATACAGTATTTATATCCAGTATACAGTCTACACAGCTGTCACCTGATACAATGACCATGACTTCAACTGTATATGATATACAAAATTAATTGAGATTTGGTCCATTATGGTTTACTGGAATTTCAGGAACATAAGATGAATATAACCATCAATAGGCAAAGCTCTATTTAAAAAAAAAAAAAAAAAAGCTCAAAGTTCAGCAAAGAACGTTGTGAAAGATCAGGGTCAGAAACAGTCAGCAAACAACATAAACAAGGCAAATTAAAATTCAAGAAGCCAGGAAGAAACAAACTCCTACTGTATACCAGAACAGTGGAGATCTACTAAGAGGAGATCTGAGCTCCATGTGATCCTTACACCAATACAGCATTTGTTTGACTGTATATTTGTAATCACACCATCCAGTGTCACCCATATGAGGATGAGGTTCCCCTTTGCGTCTGGTTCCTCTCAAGGTTTCTTCCTTACCAATTTAAGGGAGATTTTCCTTGCCACTGCTGCCTGAGTCACCTCAGACTTGCTCATTGGGGATAAATACATATACAAACATACATACATACATACATACATACGTACATACATACATACATACATACATACTGTGAACTATATATATCTTGAATTTTTATTATATTAATTCTTTATATTTCTCCTTATGTTTAGCTTCTGCTCTATGCTTATGTTCTGTAAAGCTGCTTTGAGACAATGTCCATTGTAAAAAGAGCTATACAAATAAACTTGAATGGAATTGAATTGAATTGAACAGTGTTAACGATGGCAGTGCTACAATTTATTTGGTATACATGGTAGCATGGTGCTAACCAATGCTTTAGGTGGTAATTGTTTTTTATAATTTACCAAAGATTTTCCAAAGAAACACACAACTGAAGACGCAACCCAAGCATACAGCT